>NC_135521.1:13573009-13611602 GCF_051989575.1 Stigmatopora nigra
ACAATAACACTAACCCCTCGCATAAACCCTAACAATAACACTAACCCCTCACATAAACCCTAACCCCTCGCATAAACCCTAAAAATAACACTAACCCCTCGCATAAACCCTAAAAACAACACTAACCCCTCGCATAAACCCTAACAATAACACTAACCCCTCGCATAAACCCTAACAATAACACTAACCCCTCACATAAACCCTAACCCCTCACATAAACCCTAACAATAACACTAACCCCTCACATAAACCCTAACCCCTCACATAAACCCTAACAATAACACTAACCCCTCGCATAAACCCTAACAATAACACTAACCCCTCGCATAAACCCTAACAATAACACTAACCCCTCACATAAACCCTAACCCCTCACATAAACCCTAACAATAACACTAACCCCTCGCATAAACCCTAACAATAACACTAACCCCTCACATAAACCCTAACAATAACACTAACCCCTCACATAAACCCTAACCCCTCGCATAAACCCTAAAAATAACACTAACCCCTCGCATAAACCCTAAAAACAACACTAACCCCTCGCATAAACCCTAACAATAACACTAACCCCTCGCATAAACCCTAACAATAACACTAACCCCTCACATAAACCCTAACCCCTCACATAAACCCTAACAATAACACTAACCCCTCACATAAACCCTAACCCCTCACATAAACCCTAACAATAACACTAACCCCTCGCATAAACCCTAACAATAACACTAACCCCTCGCATAAACCCTAACAATAACACTAACCCCTCACATAAACCCTAACCCCTCACATAAACCCTAACAATAACACTAACCCCTCGCATAAACCCTAACAATAACACTAACCCCTCACATAAACCCTAACAATAACACTAACCCCTCGCATAAACCCTAACAATAACACTAACCCCTCACATAAACCCTAACAATAACACTAACCCCTCACATAAACCCTAACCCCTCACATAAACCCTAACAATAACACTAACCCCTCACATAAACCCTAACCCCAAACAGCAACCCTAACATAAACCCTAACCCCTAACAATAACACTAACCCCCAACAAAAACCCTAACCCCTCACATAAACCCTAACCCCTAACAAAAACCCTAACAATAACACTAACCCCTAACATAAACACTAACCCCTAACATAAACACTAACCCCTCACATAAACCCTAACCCCTAACAAAAACCCTAACAATAACACTAACCCCTAACATAAACACTAACCCCTAACATAAACACTAACCCCTAACATAAACCCTAACCCCTAACAAAAACCCTAACCCCAACCATACCCCTAACCATAACCCTAACCCTAACCCCAACCGTAACCCTAACCATAACCCCAAACATACCCCTAACCCTAACCCCAACCCTAACCCCAAACATACCCCTAACCCTAACCCCAAACATAACCATAACCCCAACCCTAACCCCAAACATACCCCTAACCATAACCCCAACCCCAAACATACCCCTAACCCCAAACATACCCCTAACCCTAACCCCAACTCTAACCCCAACCCCAAACATAACCCTAACCATAACCCCAACCCCAAACATACCCCTAACCCTAACCCCAACCCTAACCCCAAACATAACCCTAACCATAACCCCAACCCCAAAAATACCCCTAAACCTAACCCCAAACATAACCCTAACCCCAACCCTAACCCCAAACATACCCCTAACCCCAAACATACCCCTAACCCTAACCCCAACCCCAAACATACCCCTAACCCCAACCCTAACCCCAAACATACCCCTAACCCCAACCCTAACCCCAACCCCAACCCTAACCCCAAACATACCCCTAACCCCAAACCTAACCCCAACTATACCCCTAACCCCAACCCTAACCCCAAACATACCCCTAACCCTAACCCCAACCCTAACCCTAACCCCAACCCTAACCCCAAACATACCCCTAACCCCAACCCTAACCCCAACCCCAACCCTAACCCCAAACATACCCCTAACCCCAACCCTAACCCCAAACATACCCCTAACCCTAACCCCAACCCTAACCCCAACCCCAACCCTAACCCCAACCCCAACCCTAACCCCAAACATACCCCCAACCCTAACCCCAAACATACCCCTAACCGTAACCCCAACCATAACCCTAACCATAACCCCAACCATACCCCTAACCCTAACCCAAACCCAAACCCTAACCCTAACCCTACCCCTAACCTTTGACCTTTGACCTTTGACCTTTGACCTTTGACCTTTGACCTTAACCATAACCATAACCATAACCATAACCCAAACCAAAACCCAAACCTAAACCACAACCATAACCATAACCACAACCACAACCCTAACCATAACCCTAACCAAAACCCTACCCCTAACCTTTGACCTTTGACCTTTGACCTTTGACCTAAGGAGGTCAAAGGTCAAAGGTCAGGGGTTGGGGTTATGGTTAGGGGTTATTGTTAGGGGTTTTGGTTATTGTTAGGGGTTGCTGTTAGGGTTTGGGTTAATATTAGGGGTTATGGTTATTGTTTGGGGTTACTGTTAGGGTTTGGGGTTATTGTTAGGGGTTGGGGTTATTGTTAGGGTTTGGGTTATTGTTAGGGGTTACTGTTAGGGGTTTTGGTTATTGTTAGGGGTTGCTGTTAGGGTTTGGGTTAATGTTAGGGGTTACTGTTAGGGTTTGGGGTTACTGTTAGGGTTTGGGTTATTGTTAGGGGTTTTGGTTATTGTTAGGGGTTACTGTTAGGGGTTTTGGTTATTGTTAGGGGTTATGGTTATTGTTAGGGGTTACTGTTAGGGTTTGGGGTTATTGTTAGGGGTTTTGGTTATTGTTAGGGTTTTAGTTATTGTTAGGGGTTACTGTTAGGGGTTTTGGTTATTGTTAGGGTTTTAGTTATTGTTAGGGGTTACTGTTAGGGGTTTTGGTTATTGTTAGGGGTTACTGTTAGGGTTTTTGGTTATTGTTAGGGGTTACTGTTAGGGGTTATGGTTATTGTTAGGGTTTTGGTTATTGTTAGGGGTTACTGTTAGGGGTTAGTGTTATTGTTAGGGGTTACTGTTAGGGTTTGGGGTTATTGTTAGGGTTTGGGGTTATTGTTAGGGGTTGTGGTTATTGTTAGGGTTTTGGTTATTGTTAGGGGTTACTGTTAGGGGTTTTTGTTATTGTTAGGGGTTATGGTTATTGTTAGGGGTTACTGTTAGGGGTTTTGGTTACTGTTAGGGGTTACTGTTAGGGTTTTTGGTTATTGTTAGGGGTTACTGTTAGGGGTTATGGTTATTGTTAGGGTTTTGGTTAATGTTAGGGGTTACTGTTAGGGGTTTTGGTTAATGTTAGGGGTTACTGTTAGGGGTTTTGGTTATTGTTGGGGTTTTGGTTATTGTTAGGGGTTAGGGTTATTGTTAGGGGTTATTGTTAGGGGTTTTGGTTACTGTTAGGGGTTACTGTTAGGGTTTTTGGTTATTGTTAGGGTTTTGGTTATTGTTAGGGGTTACTGTTAGGGGTTAGTGTTGTTGTTAGGGGTTACTGTTAGGGGTTAGTGTTGTTGTTAGGGGTTACTGTTAGGGGTTTTGGTTATTGTTAGGGTTAGTGTTATTGTTAGGGGTTTTGGTTATTGTTAGGGGTTACTGTTAGGGGTTGTGGTTATTGTTAGGGGTTACTGTTAGTGGTTTTGGTTATTGTTAGGGTTTTGGTTATTGTTAGGGTTTTGGTTATTGTTAGGGGTTACTGTTAGTGGTTTTGGTTAATGTTAGGGGTTAATGTTAGGGGTTATGGTTATTGTTAGGGGTTATGGTTATTGTTAGGGGTTACTGTTAGGGGTTACTGTTATTGTTAGGGGTTTTGGTTATTGTTAGGGGTTATTGTTAGGGGTTTTGGTTATTGTTAGGGGTTATTGTTAGGGGTTTTGGTTATTGTTAGGGGTTACTGTTAGGGTTTTTGGTTATTGTTAGGGGTTACTGTTAGGGGTTATGGTTATTGTTAGGGTTTTGGTTAATGTTAGGGGTTACTGTTAGGGGTTTTGGTTAATGTTAGGGGTTACTGTTAGGGGTTTTGGTTATTGTTGGGGTTTTGGTTATTGTTAGGGGTTAGGGTTATTGTTAGGGGTTATTGTTAGGGGTTTTGGTTACTGTTAGGGGTTACTGTTAGGGTTTTTGGTTATTGTTAGGGTTTTGGTTATTGTTAGGGGTTACTGTTAGGGGTTAGTGTTGTTGTTAGGGGTTACTGTTAGGGGTTAGTGTTGTTGTTAGGGGTTACTGTTAGGGGTTTTGGTTATTGTTAGGGTTAGTGTTATTGTTAGGGGTTTTGGTTATTGTTAGGGGTTACTGTTAGGGGTTGTGGTTATTGTTAGGGGTTACTGTTAGTGGTTTTGGTTATTGTTAGGGTTTTGGTTATTGTTAGGGTTTTGGTTATTGTTAGGGGTTACTGTTAGTGGTTTTGGTTAATGTTAGGGGTTAATGTTAGGGGTTATGGTTATTGTTAGGGGTTATGGTTATTGTTAGGGGTTACTGTTAGGGGTTACTGTTATTGTTAGGGGTTTTGGTTATTGTTAGGGGTTATTGTTAGGGGTTTTGGTTATTGTTAGGGGTTATTGTTAGGGGTTTTGGTTATTGTTAGGGGTTACTGTTAGGGTTTTTGGTTATTGTTAGGGGTTACTGTTAGGGGTTATGGTTATTGTTAGGGTTTTGGTTAATGTTAGGGGTTACTGTTAGGGGTTTTGGTTAATGTTAGGGGTTACTGTTAGGGGTTTTGGTTATTGTTGGGGTTTTGGTTATTGTTAGGGGTTAGGGTTATTGTTAGGGGTTATTGTTAGGGGTTTTGGTTACTGTTAGGGGTTACTGTTAGGGTTTTTGGTTATTGTTAGGGTTAGCGTTATTGTTTGGGTTATGGTTATTGTTAGGGGTTACTGTTAGGGGTTTTGGTTATTGTTAGGGTTTTGGTTATTGTTAGGGGTTACTGTTAGGGGTTAGTGTTGTTGTTAGGGGTTACTGTTAGGGGTTAGTGTTGTTGTTAGGGGTTACTGTTAGGGGTTTTGGTTATTGTTAGGGTTAGTGTTATTGTTAGGGGTTTTGGTTATTGTTAGGGGTTACTGTTAGGGGTTGTGGTTATTGTTAGGGGTTACTGTTAGTGGTTTTGGTTATTGTTAGGGTTTTGGTTATTGTTAGGGTTTTGGTTATTGTTAGGGGTTACTGTTAGTGGTTTTGGTTAATGTTAGGGGTTAATGTTAGGGGTTATGGTTATTGTTAGGGGTTATTGTTATTGTTAGGGGTTATTGTTATTGTTAGGGGTTACTGTTAGGGGTTGTGGTTATTGTTAGGGGTTACTGTTAGGGGTTGTGGTTATTGTTAGGGGTTACTGTTAGGGGTTTTGGTTATTGTTAGGGTTTTGGTTATTGTTAGGGGTTATTGTTAGGGTTTGGGGTTATTGTTATGGGTTTTGGTTATTGTTAGGGGTTATTGTTAGGGGTTTTGGTTATTGTTAGGGGTTACTGTTAGGGGTTATGGTTATTGTTAGGGGTTATTGTTATTGTTAGGGGTTACTGTTAGGGGTTTTGGTTATTGTTCGGGGTTACTGTTAGGGGTTTTTGTTATTGTTAGGGGTTTTGGTTATTGTTAGGGGTTACTGTTAGGGGTTGTGGTTATTGTTCGGGGTTACTGTTAGGGGTTTTTGTTATTGTTAGGGGTTTTGGTTATTGTTAGGGGTTACTGTTAGGGGTTGTGGTTATTGTTAGGGGTTATGGTTATTGTTAGGGGTTACTGTTAGGGGTTTTGGTTATTGTTAGGGTTTTGGTTATTGTTAGGGTTTTGGTTATTGTTAGGGGTTACTGTTAGGGGTTTTGGTTATTGTTAGGGGTTACTGTTAGGGGTTGTGGTTATTGTTAGGGGTTACTGTTAGGGGTTTTGGTTATTGTTAGGGGTTATGGTTATTGTTAGGGGTTACTGTTAGGGGTTTTGGTTATTGTTAGGGTTAGTGTTATTGTTAGGGTTTTGGTTATTGTTAGGGGTTACTGTTAGGGGTTGTGGTTATTGTTAGGGGTTACTGTTAGGGGTTATTGTTATTGTTAGGGGTTATTGTTATTGTTAGGGGTTACTGTAAGGGGTTTTGGTTATTGTTAGGGGTTTTGGTTACTGTTAGGGGTTACTGTTAGGGTTTGGGGTTATTGTTAGGGGTTTTGGTTATTGTTAGGGGTTATTGTTATTGTTAGGGGTTACTGTTAGGGGTTTTGGTTACTGTTAGGGGTTACTGTTAGGGGTTTTGGTTATTGTTAGGGTTAGTGTTATTGTTAGGGTTTTGGTTATTGTTAGGGGTTACTGTTAGGGGTTTTGGTTATTGTTAGGGGTTACTGTTAGGGGTTGTGGTTATTGTTAGGGGTTACTGTTATTGTTAGGGGTTATGGTTATTGTTAGGGGTTTTGGTTAATGTTAGGGGTTACTGTTAGGGGTTATGGTTATTGTTAGGGGTTGGGGATATTGTTAGGGGTTGGGGTTATTGTTAGGGGTTGGTACAGTAGACAGTAATATTTGTCATTACAATAGTGATTATAATAGATCTGGTTCGTTTCTGGAAGGTTATTTTACCTATGTATGTGGTCATATCTCTGGTTGGATGTATTTTCTATCATTTTGTGTAAAAAAATTATCATCCTGGCTTGTTCTGGGGCTATATCTGACCATAACTACTGTCCAAAACAAGCATATTTAATAATAGAAAGCCCTTAAAACCATTAAAATGTATTAAATTAACGACTAAAATGTATTTAAATGATGAAATATAATGACTCGAGTTTAATTTAATCTATTCTGTATTTTTAAACACTTTAAATGAGCCCAGGGAACGTATTTTAGCCATAAAAAGGGTTTATTTTAACAATTGTAATGACAATAAGTGTCCACAGGAGGGCATCTTTTCTCCCTTTTCCAAACTTGTAATGACAAAAAGTGTCCACAGGAGGGCATCTTTTCTCCCTTTTCCAAAACAGCGTCTATCGTCCATTTCTTACGGTACTGTATAAAAAAAACGGGTTAAAAACGGTTCTCTTGGGTCAATTAAGACTTGGTAAAGTGCCTAAATATTTGCTGGGACTATATATCTTCTTTTTTTTATCAAAAGAATCATTTTTGAATGTATATCCAGCCGGGAAATGCTTTTGGTACGAGTAAAAATGGATGACTGAATTGTAGTTGCCTTTATTAAATACAGTCCATTTCGGTTCTGAAGGGTTATTTTCAGTTGGGATTTTTTTCTAAATATAAAAGGGTGTATTATTGACAAATTGGTGAAAAAATTAACTTCCAGGGACATTCTGTTGATTTTTTATCACTATAAATAGTAGCCTAAATCATGCCTATTTTCGCTAAAATGATGCATGCATTATAATAAGGTCCAGTCGGTTCTAGTTGTTGTTTTTAACTGGGAATTGTGTCAAATGTGTAAAGGGATGTATTATACTTGTGCTGTGTAAAAATAAAGATTTAATAATGTTCTTGGACTATTTTATACCATAAATAGTGTCATAAACACTGGCACTTGATATAGCATATTGCCTTGTATTAAAAACGGTCCATTTTGGTTCTGGAAGGTTATTTAGATTCAGGACTTTTTCTTATCTATGGGTGGATGTATTAATGAATGATTTGTGAAGAAATAAACTTTTAGGGACGTTCTGGGACTATTTTTTGCCATAAATAGTGTACAAAAACATGCTTATTTGCGATAAAATGTTGCATGTATTTGAACCAGGTCCAGTTGGTTCTGGTTGATGGTTTGACATGTGGATGGTGTCCATTAAATAAAGGAATGTCTTTTTGACTAAATGGTGTAAAAATTATCATCCAGTGATGTTCTGGAGCTTTATTATTCCATATACAATGACCTACATTTGGGTACTGTGTTTTTGCATGGTGGTTGCATTATAACAGGTCCATTTCGGTTCTGGAGTGTTGTTTTAACTGGAATTT
The DNA here is from genome assembly GCF_051989575.1 of Stigmatopora nigra. Classification (NCBI taxonomy): domain Eukaryota; kingdom Metazoa; phylum Chordata; class Actinopteri; order Syngnathiformes; family Syngnathidae; genus Stigmatopora; species Stigmatopora nigra. Next base: position 13,580,954 of record NC_135521.1, read on the forward strand.
TTTTTTCCTTGTATTTGGCAATGTATTTTGCTTATTCTTTGAAAAAATCAACATCCAGGATGGCTCTGATGCTATTTGTCACTATAATAAATGTCAAAAACATGCTAATTTGCGATAAAAATAAGGGTGTCATTATAACCGGTCCATTTCGGTTCTGTTGGGTGTATTTGCCCAAAATCTTTGTTCATTGATGAAAGTGATGTATTTTTGACAATTCTGTATAAAAATTATCATTTAGACATGTTCTGGGGCTTTGTTATATTATAATCAAATACGTCTAATTTCTTTACTTTATTTTGCATGTTTTTTGTGTTAGAACCGAGCTTTCTCGGTTCTGGTTGGTGCTATTAACCAGAATTTTTAAGGGTATGTAAGTAAATGTATAAGCAATATTCAGTGAAAAAATCAACATCCAGGATGGTTCTGGGGCTATTTGGCACCATAATAAATGTCCGAAACATACTAATTTGCGATAAAAATAAGAGTGTCATTATAAGCGGTCCATTTCGGTTCTGGTGTATGTATTTGCCCAAAATCTTTGTCCATTGATGAAAGTAATGTATTTTTGACAATTCTGTATAAAAATTATCATCCAGACATGTTCTGGGCTTTTGTAATATCATAATCAATGACGTCTAATTTTGTACTTTATTTTGCACATTTTTTGTATTAGAACCGAGCCTTCTCGGTTCTGGTTTGTGTTATTAATCAGAACTTTTTATATGTTGTTGCTGGATGTATTTTAATCATTCTGTGAAAAAATCAACATCCAGGATGGTTCTGGAGCTATTTGGCACCATAATAAATGTCCAAAACATGCTAATTTGCGATAAAATTATGGGTTGTGTTATAACCGGTCCATTTCGGTTCTGGTGGGTGTATTTGGCCAAAATCTTTTTTCATTTATAATGTTAACGTGTTTTTGACAATTCTGTATAAAATTTATCATCCAGGGATGTTTTGAAGCTTTGTAATATCATATTCAAAGATGTCTAATTCTTAACTTTATTTTGCACGTTTTTTGTATTAGAACCGAGCCCACTCAGTTCTGGTTGGTGCTGTTAACCAGGGGTTTTTACATCATGTATATGAATGTGTTTTTATCATTCTGTGAAAAAATCAACATCCAGGATGGTTCTGATACTATTTGGCACTATAATAAATGTCAAAAACATGCTAATTTGCGATAAAAATAAGGGTTGCATTATAACCGGTCCATTTCGGTTCTGGTGAGTGTATTTGCCTAAAACTTGTGTCTTTTGATGACATGGATGTCTTTTCGACTGAGATGTGTAAAAATTATCACTTAGTGATGTTTTAAAGCTGTGTTATACCATAATCAATGAACTCAGTTTTCACAATTTATTTTGCAATTTTTTGGTATTAGAACCGAGCCAACTCGGTTCTGGTTGGTGCTGTTAACCAGGGGTTTTTACTGCATGTAGATAAATGTGTTCTTATAATTCTGTGTAAAAATCAAGATCCAATATTGTTTTGGGGCTATTTGGCATCATAATAAGTGTCCAAAACATGCTAATTTGCGATAAAAGTAAGGGTTGCATTATAACCGGTCCATTTCGGTTCTGGTGAGTGTATTTGCCTAAAACTTGTGTCTTTTGATGACATGGATGTCTTTATGACTGAGATGTGTAAAAATTATCACTTAATGATGTTGTAAAGCTTTGTTATACCATAATCAAGGAACTCAGTTTTTGCAATTTATTTTGCAAGTTTTTTGTATTAGAACCGAACTTACTCGGTTCTGGTTAGTGCTATTAACCAGATTTTTTTAGAATATGTGAGTAAATGTATTAACAACATTCTGTGAAAAAATCAATATCAAGGATGGTTCTGGGGCTATTTTATACTATAATAAATGTCAAAAACATGCTAATTTGCGATAAAAATAAGGGTTGCATTATAACCGGTCCATTTCGGTTCTGGTGTGTGTATTTGCCTGGAACTTGTATCTATTAATGACATTGATGTCTTTTTGACTAATATGTGTAAAAATTATCACCCAGTAATGTTCTGGAGCTTTGTTATACCATAATCAATGAACTCAGTTTTCGCATTTTATTTTGCAAGTTTTTTGTACTAGAACCGAGCTTACTCGGTTCTGGTTGTTGCTATTAACCAGAATTTTTTAGATAATGTGAGTTAATGTATTAGCAACATTCTGTGAAAAAATTAACATCCAAGATGGTCCTGGGGCAATTTGCCACTATAAAATATGTTCAAAACATGCAAATTTGCGATAAAATCAATGCCTGTATTAAAACCGGTCCATTTCGGTTCTGGTTAGTGTATTGACCCAGGATCGGTTTCCAATGATAATGTGAATGTGTTTTCTAATGTTATTCAAAATTTTGTCATTCAGATATGTTCTGGGGCTTTGTAATATCATATTAAATGACGTCTAATTTTTTACTTTATTTTGCAATTTTTTTGTATTAGAACCGAGCTTACTCGGTTCTGGTTGGTGCTGTTAACCAGGCGTTTTTACCCAATGTAGATGAAAGTGTTTTTATCATTCTTTGTAAAAATGAAGATCCAAGATGGTTCTGGGGCAATTTTATGTTAGAAAATGTGTCCAAAACATGCTAATTTGCGATAAAATCATTGCCTGTATTATAACCGGTCCATTTCGGTTCTGGTAGGTGTATTTACTCAGGATTTGTGTCCAATGATGAAATGGATCTATTATTGACAATTCTATATAAAATTCATCATCCAGGGATGTTCAGGGCCTTTGTAATGTCCAAATCAATGACCTCTAATTGTGTACTTTATTTTTGCATGTTTGTTGTATTAGAACCGGTCCATGTCGGTTCTGGAAATTGCTATAAACCAGAATTTTTACCCACTTTTAGGTAGATGTATTATCATCATTCTGTGAAAAAATAAACTTCCAGGGACATTCTGGGGCTATTTGCCATCACAAATAGTGTCAAAAAGTGTATATTTGCGATAAAAATAGTGCTTGTATTAGAACGGGTCCATTTCGGTTCTGGTTGGTGTATTAACTCAAAACTTGTTTCTAATGATGATGGGAATGTATGATTGACTATTCTGTATAAAAATTATCATCCAGACATGTTCTGAAACTTTGTTATACTATAATGAATGACCTCTATTTCAGCACTATATCTTGCACATTTTCATGTATTAGAACTGGTCCATATCGGTTCTGAATGATGTTATAAACCAGAATTATTGTCTATTATGTATGTGTATGTATTTACATTATTTTGTGTAAAAATAATCATCCTGGCATGTTCTGGGACAATTTGCCACCATAAATAGTGTCAAAAACATGCAAATTTGTGTTAAAAATAGTGCCCTTTATTTGAACTAGGCCCATTTGGTTCTGGTGGGTTTATTTAGTTATAAATGGTGTTCAATGATGATAAGGATGTATTTTTAACTATTCTGTATAAAAATTATTATCCAGGCATATTCTGAAGCTTTGTTATACCATAATGTATGACCTCTATATGACTACTTTATTTGACATGTTGGTTGTATTAGAAGTTGGTCATATAAGTTCTGGATAGTCAATTTAACTAAGAATGTTGTCAAATCACTAAGTGTATGTATTTCTAACTAAATAGTGTCAAAAATATTCATCCAGGGACATTCTGGGGCTATTTCATACATTAAATAGTGTACAAAACATGTATATTGCCTACATTAAAATCAGTCCAATTTGGTTCTGGATGAATATTTTAACTATTTATGTGGTTTTATTCATTTGTGTATGTATTTATGACTAACTTGTAAAAAATAAAGATCTAGGATGATTCTGGGGCTGTTTTATCCTATAAATACTGTTGAAAACAGGCCTCTATGCAATAAACACATTGACAGTGTTAAAATAAGTCCATTTTGGTTCTGGTTGTTATTTTTACACATGAATGTAATCTAATATCATGGGAGACGTATTTATGACTAAATAGTGTAAAAATTATCATCCAGTGACATTCTGGGCCTATTTTATACAAGAAATAGTGTGTCAAATGGTGTTATTATTAGTAGTGATGATTACAACCATAAATAGTAGTCCTATTTTTTTCCTGAATGTCCTATAGACTCCAAATTTGTTTTTAAAATAAGAGGACATTAATTAGAATAGATTGAGTGCAAAAAAACCAAATCGCTAGGTCCAGGGGTTGCATAAAACGTCCAAAAGTTCGATACCTTACGGCATGTAATGACAAAAAGTGTCCACAGGAGGGCATCTTTTTCCCTTTTCCCAACAGCGTCCAATGCGTACTGTAGTGTATAAAAACGGGTTGGAAACGGTTCTGGTGGGTCAATTTACACGGGGAAAAGTGCCTGAATATTTGCTGAGTCTATATTACATCTTTTTATATCAAAATAACCGGTTAAAAGTTAATATTTAGCTCGGAAAAGCTTTTGATACCATAAAAATTGTACAAAACATGCATATAACCTGTAATAAAATGGGTCCAATTTGGTTTTTGAGGATCATTTCAAGTGGGAATGTGTTAAATTTACTTGGTGGATGTATTTCTTACTAATTTGTGTAAAAATAATCATCCAGGGATATTCTGGGGCTATTTTATACCATAAATAGTGTACAAAACATGTATATTGCCTACAATAAAATCAGTCCAATTTAGTTCTGGATGAGTATTTTACCTATTTATGTGGTCTTATTCATTTGTGCATGTATTTATGACTAACTTGTGAAAAAATAAAGATGCATGATGATTCTGGGTCTATTTTATCCTATAAATAGTGTTCAAAACATGCCTCAATTCAATAAACACATTGACAGTGTTAAAATAAGTCCATTTTGGTTCTGGTATTTAGTTTTACACATTAATGTAGTCTAATATCATGGGAGACATATTTATGACTAAATAGTGTAAAAATTATCATCCAGTGACATTCTGGGGTTATTTTATACAAGAAATAGTGTGTCAAATGGTGTTATTATTAGTAGTGATGAATACAACCATAAATAGTAGTCTTACTTTTCCCCTGAATGTCCTATAGACTCCAAATTTATTTCTAAAATAAGAGGACATTAATTAGAATAGATTGAGTCCAAAAAACCCGAAGCGCTAGGTCCAGGGGATGCTTAAAACGTCCAAAAGTTCGATACCTTACGGCATGTAATGACAAAAAGTGTCCACAGGAGGGCATCTTTTCTCCCTTTTCCAAACAGCGTCAATCGTCCATTTCTTACAGTAGTGTATAAAAACGGGTCCAAAACGGTTCTGATGGGTCAATTTACACCGGGAAAAGTGCCTGAATATTTCCTAGGTCTATATTACATCTTTTTATATCAAAATAACAAGTTCTGTTTGGATATTCAGCCAGGAAATGCCTTTGGTACGAGGAAAATTTGATGACTGAATTGTAGTTGCCTGTATTAAAACCGGTCCATTTCGGTTTTGGGTGGTTATTTTGATTTAGGATTTTTTTCTATATTTAGGTAGATGTTTTGTTGACAGATTGGTGAAAAATTAAACTTCCAGGGACATTCTGGTGATTTTTACCACCATAAATAGTATCATAAATCATGGCTATTTGCGATAAAATTGTGCATGCATTATAATAAGGTTCAGTCGGTTCTGGTTGGTTCTATTAACCAGGAATTGTTTTAAATGTGTAAAGGGAAGTGTTTAGCTTATTCTGTGTAAAAATAAAGATCCAGTAATGTTCTGGGACTAATTTATATCATAAAAAGTGTCATAAACATGGGCACTTGATATAGTATAGTGCCTGTATTAAAAACGGTCCATTTTTGGTTCTGGAGTGTTATTTTGATTTGGGATTTTATTTTATCTCTGTGTGGATGTAATAATGACTGATTTGTGTAAAAATAATCATCCAGGGATGTTCTGGGACTAATTTTTAATATAAATAGTGTCAAAAACATGCTTATTTGCGATAAAATGTTGCCTTTAATTAAACAAGGCCCAGTTGGTTCTGGTTGATAGTTTGACCTGGAAATGATGTCCAATGATGATAAGAATGTCTTATTGACTAAATGGTTTCAAAATTATCATCTTAACATGTTCTGGACCTTAATTATACCATAATCAATGACCTCCATTTGGGTACTGTGTTTTTGCATGGATGTTGTAATAAAACCGAGCCCACTCGGTTCTGGTTATTCTGATTAACCAGAATTTTTTATATTGTGTAGAATAATCTATTTTGCGTAATCTGTGAAAAAATTATCATCCAGGATGCTTTTGGGGCTATTTGCCAACATAAAATGTGTTCAAAACATGCTAATTTGCGATAAAAATAAGGGTTGCATTATAACCGGTCCAATTCGGTTTTGGTGGGGTTTTTTTTCCTGAAACTTGTGATAAATTAAATGGGAATGTCTTTTTGAATAATATGTGTAAAATTTATCATCCTGTGATGTTTTGGAGCTTAGTTATACCATAATCAATGACCTCAATTTTTGCATTTTATTTTGCAAGTTTGTTGTATTAGAACCAAGCTTACTCGGTTCTGGTTAATACTGTTAAACAGGGGTTTTTACTACAAGTAGATAGATGTGTTTCAATCATTCTGTGCAAAAATAAAGATCCATGATGGTTCTGGGGCTAATTGGCATAATAATAAGTGTCAAAAACATGCTTAATTGCGATAAAAATATAGGTTGCATTACAACCGGTCCATTTCGGTTCTGATGGGTTTATTTGGCTATCACTTTTGTCTAATGATGAGGTGGATGTCTTTTTGACTAATTTCTGTAAAATTTATCATCTTGTGATGTTCTGGAGCTTAGTTATACCATAATCAGTGACCTCAATTTTTGCATTTCATTTTGCAAATTTTTTGTATTAGAACCGAGCCCACTCGGTTCTGGTTAGTGCTGTTATCCAGGGGTTTTTACTACATATATAGACATGTGTTTTGATCATTCTGTGTAAAAATCAAGATCCAGGATTGTTCTGGGGTTATTTGGCACCATAATAAGTGTCAAAAACATGCTAATTTGCGATAAAAATAAAGGTTGCATTATAACCGGTCCATTTCGGTTCTGGTGGCTTTATTTGGCTTAAATCTTTGTCTACTGATGAGGTGCATGTCTTTTTGACTAAAATGTGTACAATTTATCATCCTCTGATGTTCTTGAGCTTAGTTATACCATAATCAATGACGTCTATTTTTGCATTTTATTTTGCAAATTTTTTGTATTAGAACCGAGCCCACTCGGTTCTGGTTGGTGCTGTTAACCAGGGGTTTTTACAACATATAGATACATGTGTTGTGATCATTCTGTGTAAAAATCAAGCTCCTGGATTGTTCTAGGGTTATTTGGCACTATAATAAATGTCAAAAACATGCTTAATTGCGATAAAAAATAGGGTTGCATTATAATCGGTCCATTTCGGTTCTGGTGGGTTTATATGGCTATAACCTTTGTCTATTGATGAGGTGCACGTCTTTTGTACTAATATGTGTAAAATTTATCATCCTGTGATGTTCTGGAGCTTATTTTTATCATAATCAATGACCTCAAATTTTGCATTTTATTTTGTAAGTTTTTTCTATTAGAACCGAGCCCACTCGGTTCTGGTTAGTGCTGTTAACCAGGGGTTTTTACTACATGTAGATACATGTGTTTTGATCATTCTCTGTAAAAATCAAGATCCAGGATTGTTTTAGGGCTATTTGACATCATAATAAGTGTCCAAAACATGCTAATTTGCGAAAAAAATAAGGGTTGCATTATAACCGGCCCATTTCGGTTCTGGTGGGGGTATTTGCATGAAACTTGTGTCCAATGATGATAACAATGTATTTGCTAATATAATTCAAAGTTTTGTTATTCAGGCATGTTCTGAGGCTTTGTTATACCATAATCAATGACCTCAATTTTTGCATTTTATTTTGCAAGTTTTTTGTATTAGAACCGAGCCCACTCGGTTCTGGTTAAGGCTGTTAACCAGGAATTTTTACTGCGTGTAGATACATGTGTTTTTATCATTCTGTGTAAAAATCAAGATCCTGGATTGTTCTGGGGTTATTTGGCACTATAATAAATGTCAAAAACATGCTTAATTGCGATAAAAAATAGGGTTGCATTCTAACCGGTCCATTTCGGTTCTGGTGGGTGTATTTGCTTGGATTTTGTGTCCAATGATGAAAGGGATGTATTTGCTAATATAATTTAAAGTTTTATTATCCACGCATGTTCTGGGGCTTTGTTATACCATAATCAATGACCTGAATTTTCCCATTTTTTTTTGCAAGTTTCTTGTATTAGAACCGAGCCCACTCGGTTCTGGTTATTGCTGTTAACCAGGGGTTTTTACTGCATGTAGATAAATGTGTCTTTATCATTCTTTGCAAAATTAAAGATCCATGATGGTTCTGGGGCTATTTGCCAACATAAAATGTGTCCAAAACATGCTAATTTGCGATAAAAATAAGGGTTACATTATAACCGGTCCATTTCGGTTCTGGTGGGTGTATTTGCCTGGATTTTGTGTCCAATGATGAAAAGAATGTATTTGCTAATATGATTTAAAGTTTTATCATCCAGGCATGTTCTGGGGCATTGTTATACTATAATCAATGACCTCAGTTTTTGCATTTTATTTTGCAAGTTTTTGGGTATTAGAACCGAGCCCACTCGGTTCTGGTTGATGCTGTTAACTAGGGGTTTTTACTGCATGTAGATAAATGTGTTTTTATCATTCTGTGCAAAAATCAAGATCCAATATTGTTCTGATGATATTTGCCACTATAAAATGTGTCCAAAACATGCCAATTTGCGATAAAAACAATGTCTTTATTATAACCGGTCCATTTCGGTTCTGGTTGGTGTATTTACACAAAACTTGTTTGCAATGATGATGGGAATGTATTTTCTAATATAATTTAAAGTTTTATCTTCCAGGCATGTTCTGAAGCTTTGTTATACCATAATGAATGACCTCTATTTGAGCACTATATTTTGGCTTTTTCTTGTATTACAACTGGTCCATGTAGGTTCTGAATGATGTTATTAACAAAGAATTTGTGTCAATTATGTTGGTGTATGTATTAACATTATTCTTTGTAAAAATAATCATCCTGGCTGGTTCTGGGGCTATTTGCCACATTAATAAGTGTCAAAAACATGCAAATTTGTATTAAAAACAGTGCCTGTATTTGAACTAGGCCCACTTTGTTCTGGTGGGTGTATTTAGTTATAAATGGTGTTCAATGATGATAAGGATGTATATTTGACTATTCTATCTAAAAATAATCATCCAGTTATGTTCTGGGCTTTTGTTATACCATAATGAATGACCTCCATATGACTACTTTATTTGACATGCTGGTTGTATTAAAAGTGGGTAATATAAGTTCTGTATGGTCATTTTAACTAATAATGTTGTCAAATCACTAAGTGTATGTATTTGTAACTAAATAGTGTCAAAAATATTCATCCAGTTATATTCTGGGCCTATTTCATACCATAAATAGTGTACAGAACAGTGCATATTGCCTATTAAAAAATCGGTCCAATTTGGTTCTGGAGAGTTATTTTACATAATTATGTATTCTGAATGAAATCAGGATGTATTTATGACTAAATAGTGAAAAAATTATCATCCAGTGACATTCTGGGCCTATTTTATAGCATAAATAGTGTGTCAAATGGGGTTATTATTGGTAGTGAGAATACAACCATAAATAGGAGGCTTATTTTTTTCCTGAATGTCCTATACACTCCAAATTTGTTTCTAAAATAAGTAAACATTATTTAGAATAGATTGAGTCCAAAAGAACCGAATCGCTAGGTCCAGGGGTGGCTTAAAACGCCCAAAAGTTCGATACCTTACGGCGTGTAATGACAAAAAGTGTCCACAGGAGGGCATCTTTTTTCCCTTTTCCCAACAGCGTCCAAAGCGTACTTGCGTACGGTAATGTATAAAAAACCGGTCCAAAACGGTTCTGATGGGTCAATTTACACGGGGTAAAGTTCCTGAATATTTCCTAGGTTTATATTACATCTTTTTTATATCAAAAGAATAAGTTTTAGATTTATATTCAGCCTGGAATTGCTCTTGGTACGAGGAAAATTTGATGATTGAATTGTAGGTGCCTGTATTAAATAAGGTCCATTTTGGTTGTGAAGGGTTATTTGACATCATTTTGTATTTCAATGAATTCAGTATGTATTTATGACTAAATAGTGAAGAAATCATCATCCAGTGACATTCTGGGGCTATTTTATAGCATCAATAGTGTACAGAACAGTGCATATTGCCCACATTAAAATCGGTTCAATTTGATTCTGGGGGGTTATTTTAAATATTTATGTGTTCTGAATGAATTCAGGATGTATTTATGACTAAATGGTGAAAAAATTATCATCCAGTGACATTCTGGTGCTATTTTATAGCATAAATAGTGTGTCAAATGGGGTTATTATTGGTAGTGAGAATACAACCATAAATAGGAGGCTTATTTTTTTCCTGAATGTCCTATAGACTCCAAATTTGTTTCTAAAATAAGAGGACACTTATTAGAGTAGATTGAATCCAAAAGAACCGAATCGCTAGGTCCAGGGGTTGCTTAAAACGTCCAAAAGTTCGATACCTTACGGCATGTAATGACAAAAAGTGTCCACAGGAGGACATCTTTTTCCCTTTTCCCAACAGCGTCCAATGCGTACTGTAGTGTATAAAAACGGTTGGAAACGGTTCTGGTGGGTCAATATACACGGGGAAAAGTGCCTGAATATTTGCTGAGTCTATATTACATCTTTTTATAAAAAAAAAAACGGTTAAAAGTTAATATTTAGCTCGGAAAAGCTTTTGATACCATACAAATTGTACAAAACATGCATATAACCTGTAATAAAATGGGTCCAATTTGGTTTTTGAGGATCATTTCAAGTGGGAATGTGTTAAAATTACTTGGTGGATGTATTTCTTACTAATTTGTGTAAAAATAATCATCCAGGGATATTCTGGGGCTATTTTATACCATAAATAGTGTACAAAACATGTATATTGCCTACAATAAAATCAGTCCAATTTAGTTCTGGATGAGTATTTTACCTATTCATGTGGTCTTATTCATTTGTGCATGTATTTATGACTAACTTGTGAAAAAATAAAGATGCATGATGATTCTGGGTCTATTTTATCCTATAAATAGTGTTCAAAACATGCCTCAATTCAATAAACACATTGACAGTGTTAAAATAAGTCCATTTTGGTTCTGGTATTTAGTTTTACACATTAATGTAGTCTAATATCATGGGAGACATATTTATGACTAAATAGTGTAAAAATTATCATCCAGTGACATTCTGGGCCTATTTTATACAAGAAATAGTGTGTCAAATGGTGTTATTATTAGTAGTGATAAATACAACCATAAATAGTAGTCTTACTTTTCCCCTGAATGTCCTATAGACTCCAAATTTATTTCTAAAATAAGAGGACATTAATTAGAATAGATTGAGTCCAAAAAAACCGAATCGCTAGGTCCAGGGGCTGCTTAAAACGTCCAAAAGTTCGATACCTTACGGCGTGTAATGACAAAAAGTGTCCACAGGAGGGCATCTTTTTCCCTTTTCCAAACAGCGTCAATCGTCCAAAACTTACGGTAGTGTATAAAAACGGGTCCAAAACGGTTCTGATGGGTCAATTTACACCGGGAAAAGTGCCTGAATATTTCCTAGGTCTATATTACATCTTTTTATATCAAAATAACAAGTTCTGTTTGGATATTCAGCCAGGAAATACCTTTGGTACGAGGAAAATTTGATGACTGAATTGTAGTTGCCTGTATTAAAACCGGTCCATTTCAGTTTTGGGGGGTTATTTTGATTTAGGATTTTTTTCTATATTTAGGTAGATGTTTTGTTGACAGATTGGTGAAAAAAATAACTTTCAGGGACATTCTGGTGATTTTTACCACCTTAAATAGTATCATAAATCATGGCTATTTGCGATAAAATTGTGCATGCATTATAATAAGGTCCAGTCGGTTCTGGTTAGTTCTATTAACCAGGAATTGTTTTAAATGTGTAAAGGGATGTGTTTAGCTTATTCTGTGTAAAAATAAAGATCCAGTAATGTTCTGGGACTATTTTATATCATAAAATGTGTCATAAACATGGGCACTTGATATAGTATAGTGCCTGTATTAAAAAACGGTCCATTTTTGGTTCTGGAGTGTTATTTTGATTTGGGACTTTATTTTATCTCTGTGTGGATGTAATAATGACTGATTTGTGTAAAAATAATCATCCAGGGATGTTCTGGGACTAATTTTTACTATAAATAGTGTCAAAAACATGCTTATTTGCGATAAAATGTTGCCTTTAATTAAACAAGGCCCAGTTGGTTCTGGTTGATAGTTTGACCTGGAAATGATGTCCAAATGATGATAAGAATGTCTTATTGACTAAATGGTTTCAAAATTATCATCTTAACATGTTCTGGATCTTAATTATACCATAATCAATGACCTCCATTTGGGTAATGTGTTTTTGCATGGATGTTGTATTAAAACCGAGCCCACTCGGTTCTGGTTAATCTAATGAACCAGAATTTTTTATATTGTGTAAACTAATCTATTTTGCGTATTCTGTGAAAAAAATTATCATCCAGGATGCTTTTGGGGCTATTTGCCAACATAAAATGTGTTCAAAACATGCTAATTTGCGATAAAAATAAGGGTTGCATTATAACCGGTCCAATTCGGTTTTGGTGGGTTTATTTTCCTGAAACTTGAGTTAAATTAAATGGGAATGTCTTTTTGAATAATATGTGTAAAATTTATCATCCTGTGATGTTTTGGAGCTTAGTTATACCATAATCAATGACCTAAATTTTTGCATTTTATTTTGCAAGTTTTTTGTATTAGAACCAAGCTTACTCGGTTCTGGTTGGTGCTGTTAAACAGGGGTTTTTACTACAAGTAGATAGATGTGTTTCAATCATTCTGTGCAAAAATAAAGATCCATGATGGTTCTGGGGCTAATTGGCATAATAATAAGTGTCAAAAACATGCTTAATTGCGATAAAAATATAGGTTGCATTACAACCGGTCCATTTCGGTTCTGATGAGTTTATTTGGCTATCACTTTTGTCTAATGATGAGGTGGATGTCTTTTTGACTAATTTCTGTAAAATTTATCATCTTGTGATGTTTTGGAGCTTAGTTATACCATAATCAGTGACCTCAATTTTAGCATTTCATTTTGCAAATTTTTTGTATTAGAACCGAGCCCACTCGGTTCTGGTTAGTGCTGTTATCCAGGGGTTTTTACTACATATATAGACATGTGTTTTGATCATTCTGTGTAAAAATCAAGATCCAGGATTGTTCTGGGGTTATTTGGCACCATAATAAGTGTCAAAAACATGCTAATTTGCGATAAAAATAAAGGTTGCATTATAACCGGTCCATTTCGGTTCTGGTGGGTTTATTTGGCTTAAATCTTTGTCTACTGATGAGGTGCATGTCTTTTTGACTAAAATGTGTACAATTTATCATCCTCTGATGTTCTTGAGCTTAGTTATACCATAATCAATGACCTCAAATTTTGCATTTTATTTTGCAAGTTTTTTCTATTAGAACCGAGCCCACTCGGTTCTGGTTAGTGCTGTTAACCAGGGGTTTTTACTACATGTAGATACATGTGTTTTGATCATTCTCTGTAAAAATCAAGATCCAGGATTGTTTTAGGGCTATTTGACATCATAATAAGTGTCCAAAACATGCTAATTTGCGAAAAAAATAAGGGTTGCATTATAACCGGCCCATTTCGGTTCTGGTGGGGGTATTTGCATGAAACTTGTGTCCAATGATGATAACAATGTATTTGCTAATATAATTCAAAGTTTTGTTATTCAGGCATGTTCTGAGGCTTTGTTATACCATAATCAATGACCTCAATTTTTGCATTTTATTTTGCAAGTTTTTTGTATTAGAACCGAGCCCACTCGGTTCTGGTTAAGGCTGTTAACCAGGAATTTTTACTGCGTGTAGATACATGTGTTTTTATCATTCTGTGTAAAAATCAAGATCCTGGATTGTTCTGGGGTTATTTGGCACTATAATAAATGTCAAAAACATGCTTAATTGCGATAAAAAATAGGGTTGCATTCTAACCGGTCCATTTCGGTTCTGGTGGGTGTATTTGCTTGGATTTTGTGTCCAATGATGAAAGGGATGTATTTGCTAATATAATTTAAAGTTTTATTATCCACGCATGTTCTGGGGCTTTGTTATACCATAATCAATGACCTGAATTTTCCCATTTTTTTTTGCAAGTTTCTTGTATTAGAACCGAGCCCACTCGGTTCTGGTTATTGCTGTTAACCAGGGGTTTTTACTGCATGTAGATAAATGTGTCTTTATCATTCTTTGCAAAATTAAAGATCCATGATGGTTCTGGGGCTATTTGCCAACATAAAATGTGTCCAAAACATGCTAATTTGCGATAAAAATAAGGGTTACATTATAACCGGTCCATTTCGGTTCTGGTGGGTGTATTTGCCTGGATTTTGTGTCCAATGATGAAAAGAATGTATTTGCTAATATGATTTAAAGTTTTATCATCCAGGCATGTTCTGGGGCATTGTTATACTATAATCAATGACCTCAGTTTTTGCATTTTATTTTGCAAGTTTTTGGGTATTAGAACCGAGCCCACTCGGTTCTGGTTGATGCTGTTAACTAGGGGTTTTTACTGCATGTAGATAAATGTGTTTTTATCATTCTGTGCAAAAATCAAGATCCAATATTGTTCTGATGATATTTGCCACTATAAAATGTGTCCAAAACATGCCAATTTGCGATAAAAACAATGTCTTTATTATAACCGGTCCATTTCGGTTCTGGTTGGTGTATTTACACAAAACTTGTTTGCAATGATGATGGGAATGTATTTTCTAATATAATTTAAAGTTTTATCTTCCAGGCATGTTCTGAAGCTTTGTTATACCATAATGAATGACCTCTATTTGAGCACTATATTTTGGCTTTTTCTTGTATTACAACTGGTCCATGTAGGTTCTGAATGATGTTATTAACAAAGAATTTGTGTCAATTATGTTGGTGTATGTATTAACATTATTCTTTGTAAAAATAATCATCCTGGCTGGTTCTGGGGCTATTTGCCACATTAATAAGTGTCAAAAACATGCAAATTTGTATTAAAAACAGTGCCTGTATTTGAACTAGGCCCACTTTGTTCTGGTGGGTGTATTTAGTTATAAATGGTGTTCAATGATGATAAGGATGTATATTTGACTATTCTATCTAAAAATAATCATCCAGTTATGTTCTGGGCTTTTGTTATACCATAATGAATGACCTCCATATGACTACTTTATTTGACATGCTGGTTGTATTAAAAGTGGGTAATATAAGTTCTGTATGGTCATTTTAACTAATAATGTTGTCAAATCACTAAGTGTATGTATTTGTAACTAAATAGTGTCAAAAATATTCATCCAGTTATATTCTGGGCCTATTTCATACCATAAATAGTGTACAGAACAGTGCATATTGCCTATTAAAAAATCGGTCCAATTTGGTTCTGGAGAGTTATTTTACATAATTATGTATTCTGAATGAAATCAGGATGTATTTATGACTAAATAGTGAAAAAATTATCATCCAGTGACATTCTGGGCCTATTTTATAGCATAAATAGTGTGTCAAATGGGGTTATTATTGGTAGTGAGAATACAACCATAAATAGGAGGCTTATTTTTTTCCTGAATGTCCTATACACTCCAAATTTGTTTCTAAAATAAGTAAACATTATTTAGAATAGATTGAGTCCAAAAGAACCGAATCGCTAGGTCCAGGGGTGGCTTAAAACGCCCAAAAGTTCGATACCTTACGGCGTGTAATGACAAAAAGTGTCCACAGGAGGGCATCTTTTTTCCCTTTTCCCAACAGCGTCCAAAGCGTACTTGCGTACGGTAATGTATAAAAAACCGGTCCAAAACGGTTCTGATGGGTCAATTTACACGGGGTAAAGTTCCTGAATATTTCCTAGGTTTATATTACATCTTTTTTATATCAAAAGAATAAGTTTTAGATTTATATTCAGCCTGGAATTGCTCTTGGTACGAGGAAAATTTGATGATTGAATTGTAGGTGCCTGTATTAAATAAGGTCCATTTTGGTTGTGAAGGGTTATTTGACATCATTTTGTATTTCAATGAATTCAGTATGTATTTATGACTAAATAGTGAAGAAATCATCATCCAGTGACATTCTGGGGCTATTTTATAGCATCAATAGTGTACAGAACAGTGCATATTGCCCACATTAAAATCGGTTCAATTTGATTCTGGGGGGTTATTTTAAATATTTATGTGTTCTGAATGAATTCAGGATGTATTTATGACTAAATGGTGAAAAAATTATCATCCAGTGACATTCTGGTGCTATTTTATAGCATAAATAGTGTGTCAAATGGGGTTATTATTGGTAGTGAGAATACAACCATAAATAGGAGGCTTATTTTTTTCCTGAATGTCCTATAGACTCCAAATTTGTTTCTAAAATAAGAGGACACTTATTAGAGTAGATTGAATCCAAAAGAACCGAATCGCTAGGTCCAGGGGTTGCTTAAAACGTCCAAAAGTTCGATACCTTACGGCATGTAATGACAAAAAGTGTCCACAGGAGGACATCTTTTTCCCTTTTCCCAACAGCGTCCAATGCGTACTGTAGTGTATAAAAACGGTTGGAAACGGTTCTGGTGGGTCAATATACACGGGGAAAAGTGCCTGAATATTTGCTGAGTCTATATTACATCTTTTTATAAAAAAAAAAACGGTTAAAAGTTAATATTTAGCTCGGAAAAGCTTTTGATACCATACAAATTGTACAAAACATGCATATAACCTGTAATAAAATGGGTCCAATTTGGTTTTTGAGGATCATTTCAAGTGGGAATGTGTTAAAATTACTTGGTGGATGTATTTCTTACTAATTTGTGTAAAAATAATCATCCAGGGATATTCTGGGGCTATTTTATACCATAAATAGTGTACAAAACATGTATATTGCCTACAATAAAATCAGTCCAATTTAGTTCTGGATGAGTATTTTACCTATTCATGTGGTCTTATTCATTTGTGCATGTATTTATGACTAACTTGTGAAAAAATAAAGATGCATGATGATTCTGGGTCTATTTTATCCTATAAATAGTGTTCAAAACATGCCTCAATTCAATAAACACATTGACAGTGTTAAAATAAGTCCATTTTGGTTCTGGTATTTAGTTTTACACATTAATGTAGTCTAATATCATGGGAGACATATTTATGACTAAATAGTGTAAAAATTATCATCCAGTGACATTCTGGGCCTATTTTATACAAGAAATAGTGTGTCAAATGGTGTTATTATTAGTAGTGATAAATACAACCATAAATAGTAGTCTTACTTTTCCCCTGAATGTCCTATAGACTCCAAATTTATTTCTAAAATAAGAGGACATTAATTAGAATAGATTGAGTCCAAAAAAACCGAATCGCTAGGTCCAGGGGCTGCTTAAAACGTCCAAAAGTTCGATACCTTACGGCGTGTAATGACAAAAAGTGTCCACAGGAGGGCATCTTTTTCCCTTTTCCAAACAGCGTCAATCGTCCAAAACTTACGGTAGTGTATAAAAACGGGTCCAAAACGGTTCTGATGGGTCAATTTACACCGGGAAAAGTGCCTGAATATTTCCTAGGTCTATATTACATCTTTTTATATCAAAATAACAAGTTCTGTTTGGATATTCAGCCAGGAAATACCTTTGGTACGAGGAAAATTTGATGACTGAATTGTAGTTGCCTGTATTAAAACCGGTCCATTTCAGTTTTGGGGGGTTATTTTGATTTAGGATTTTTTTCTATATTTAGGTAGATGTTTTGTTGACAGATTGGTGAAAAAAATAACT
This sequence comes from Stigmatopora nigra, assembly GCF_051989575.1. Classification (NCBI taxonomy): domain Eukaryota; kingdom Metazoa; phylum Chordata; class Actinopteri; order Syngnathiformes; family Syngnathidae; genus Stigmatopora; species Stigmatopora nigra. The sequence goes on from NC_135521.1 coordinate 13,598,886, forward strand.
TTCAGGGACATTCTGGTGATTTTTACCACCTTAAATAGTATCATAAATCATGGCTATTTGCGATAAAATTGTGCATGCATTATAATAAGGTCCAGTCGGTTCTGGTTAGTTCTATTAACCAGGAATTGTTTTAAATGTGTAAAGGGATGTGTTTAGCTTATTCTGTGTAAAAATAAAGATCCAGTAATGTTCTGGGACTATTTTATATCATAAAATGTGTCATAAACATGGGCACTTGATATAGTATAGTGCCTGTATTAAAAAACGGTCCATTTTTGGTTCTGGAGTGTTATTTTGATTTGGGACTTTATTTTATCTCTGTGTGGATGTAATAATGACTGATTTGTGTAAAAATAATCATCCAGGGATGTTCTGGGACTAATTTTTACTATAAATAGTGTCAAAAACATGCTTATTTGCGATAAAATGTTGCCTTTAATTAAACAAGGCCCAGTTGGTTCTGGTTGATAGTTTGACCTGGAAATGATGTCCAAATGATGATAAGAATGTCTTATTGACTAAATGGTTTCAAAATTATCATCTTAACATGTTCTGGATCTTAATTATACCATAATCAATGACCTCCATTTGGGTAATGTGTTTTTGCATGGATGTTGTATTAAAACCGAGCCCACTCGGTTCTGGTTAATCTAATGAACCAGAATTTTTTATATTGTGTAAACTAATCTATTTTGCGTATTCTGTGAAAAAAATTATCATCCAGGATGCTTTTGGGGCTATTTGCCAACATAAAATGTGTTCAAAACATGCTAATTTGCGATAAAAATAAGGGTTGCATTATAACCGGTCCAATTCGGTTTTGGTGGGTTTATTTTCCTGAAACTTGAGTTAAATTAAATGGGAATGTCTTTTTGAATAATATGTGTAAAATTTATCATCCTGTGATGTTTTGGAGCTTAGTTATACCATAATCAATGACCTAAATTTTTGCATTTTATTTTGCAAGTTTTTTGTATTAGAACCAAGCTTACTCGGTTCTGGTTGGTGCTGTTAAACAGGGGTTTTTACTACAAGTAGATAGATGTGTTTCAATCATTCTGTGCAAAAATAAAGATCCATGATGGTTCTGGGGCTAATTGGCATAATAATAAGTGTCAAAAACATGCTTAATTGCGATAAAAATATAGGTTGCATTACAACCGGTCCATTTCGGTTCTGATGAGTTTATTTGGCTATCACTTTTGTCTAATGATGAGGTGGATGTCTTTTTGACTAATTTCTGTAAAATTTATCATCTTGTGATGTTTTGGAGCTTAGTTATACCATAATCAGTGACCTCAATTTTAGCATTTCATTTTGCAAATTTTTTGTATTAGAACCGAGCCCACTCGGTTCTGGTTAGTGCTGTTATCCAGGGGTTTTTACTACATATATAGACATGTGTTTTGATCATTCTGTGTAAAAATCAAGATCCAGGATTGTTCTGGGGTTATTTGGCACCATAATAAGTGTCAAAAACATGCTAATTTGCGATAAAAATAAAGGTTGCATTATAACCGGTCCATTTCGGTTCTGGTGGGTTTATTTGGCTTAAATCTTTGTCTACTGATGAGGTGCATGTCTTTTTGACTAAAATGTGTACAATTTATCATCCTCTGATGTTCTTGAGCTTAGTTATACCATAATCAATGACCTCAAATTTTGCATTTTATTTTGCAAGTTTTTTCTATTAGAACCGAGCCCACTCGGTTCTGGTTAGTGCTGTTAACCAGGGGTTTTTACTACATGTAGATACATGTGTTTTGATCATTCTCTGTAAAAATCAAGATCCAGGATTGTTTTAGGGCTATTTGACATCATAATAAGTGTCCAAAACATGCTAATTTGCGAAAAAAATAAGGGTTGCATTATAACCGGTCCATTTCGGTTCTGGTGAGGGTATTTGCATGAAACTTGTGTCCAATGATGATAACAAAGTATTTGCTAATATAATTCAAAGTTTTGTTATTCAGGCATGTTCTGAGGCTTTGTTATACCATAATCAATGACCTCAGTTTTTGCATTTTATTTTGCAAGTTTTTTCTATTAGAACCGAGCCCACTCGGTTCTGGTTAATGCTGTTAACCAGGGGTTTTTACTGCATGTAGATAAATGTGTCTTTATCATTCTTTGCAAAATTAAAGATCCATGATGGTTCTGGGGCTATTTGCCAACATAAAATGTGTCCAAAACATGCTAATTAAGCGATAAAAATAAGGGTTACATTATAACCGGTCCATTTCGGTTCTGGTGGGTGTATTTGCCTGGTTTTTTTGTCCAATGATGAAAAGAATGTATTTGCTAATATGATTCAAAGTTTTATCATCCAGGCATGTTCTGGGGCATTGTTATACTATAATCAATGACCTCAGTTTTTGCATTTTATTTTGCAAGTTTTTTGGTATTAGAACCGAGCCCACTCGGTTCTGGTTGATGCTGTTAACTAGGGGTTTTTACTGCATGTAGATAAATGTGTCTTTATCATTCTGTGCAAAAATCAAGATCCAATATTGTTCTGATGATATTTGCCACTATAAAATGTGTCCAAAACATGCTAATTTGCGATAAAAAATATGTCTTTATTATAACCGGTCCATTTCGGTTCTGGTTGGTGTATTTACACAAAACTTGTTTGCAATGATGATGGGAATGTATTTTCTAATATAATTTAAAGTTTTATCTTCCAGGCATGTTCTGAAGCTTTGTTATACCATAATGAATGACCTCTATTTGAGCACTATATTTTGGCTTTTTCTTGTATTACAACTGGTCCATGTAGGTTCTGAATGATGTTATTAACAAAGAATTTGTGTCAATTATGTTGGTGTATGTATTAACATTATTCTTTGTAAAAATAATCATCCTGGCTGGTTCTGGGGCTATTTGCCACATTAATAAGTGTCAAAAACATGCAAATTTGTATTAAAAACAGTGCCTGTATTTGAACTAGGCCCACTTTGTTCTGGTGGGTGTATTTAGTTATAAATGGTGTTCAATGATGATAAGGATGTATATTTGACTATTCTATATAAAAATAATCATCCAGTTATGTTCTGGGCTTTTGTTATACCATAATGAATGACCTCCATATGACTACTTTATTTGACATGCTGGTTGTATTAAAACTGGGTAATATAAGTTCTGTATGGTCATTTTAACTAATAATGTTGTCAAATCACTAAGTGTATGTATTTGTAACTAAATAGTGTCAAAAATATTCATCCAGTTATATTCTGGGCCTATTTCATACCATAAATAGTCTACAGAACAGTGCATATTGCCTATTAAAAAATCGGTCCAATTTGGTTCTGGAGAGTTATTTTACATAATTATGTATTCTGAATGAAAACAGGATGTATTTATGACTAAATAGTGAAAAAATTATCATCCAGTGACATTCTGGGCCTATTTTATAGCATAAATAGTGTGTCAAATGGGGTTATTATTGGTAGTGAGAATACAACCATAAATAGGAGGCTTATTTTTTTCCTGAATGTCCTATAGACTCCAAATTTGTTTCTAAAATAAGTAAACATTATTTAGAATAGATTGAGTCCAAAAGAACCGAATCGCTAAGTCCAGGGGTGGCTTAAAACGTCCAAAAGTTCGATACCTTACGGCATGTAATGACAAAAAGTGTCCACAGGAGGGCATCTTTTTTCCCTTTTCCCAACAGCGTCCAAAGCGTACTTGCGTACGGTAATGTATAAAAAACCGGTCCAAAACGGTTCTGATGGGTCAATTTACACGGGGTAAAGTTCCTGAATATTTCCTAGGTTTATATTACATCTTTTGATATCAAAAGAATCAGTTTTAGGTTTATATTCAGCCTGGAATTGCTCTTGGTACGAGGAAAATTTGATGATTGAATTGTAGGTGCCTGTATTAAATAAGGTCCATTTTGGTTGTGGAGGGTTATTTGACATCATTTTGTATTCTTAATGAATTCAGTATGTATTTATGACTAAATAGTGAAGAAATCATCATCCAGTGACATTCTGGGGCTATTTTATAGCATCAATAGTGTACAGAACAGTGCATATTGCCCACATTAAAATCGGTTCAATTTGATTCTGGGGGGTTATTTTAAATATTTATGTGTTCTGAATGAATTCAGGATGTATTTATGACTAAATGGTGAAAAAATTATCATCCAGTGACATTCTGGTGCTATTTTATAGCATAAATAGTGTGTCAAATGGGGTTATTATTGGTAGTGAGAATACAACCATAAATAGGAGTCTTATTTTTTTCCTGAATGTCCTATAGACTCCAAATTTGTTTCTAAAATAAGAGGACACTTATTAGAGTAGATTGAATCCAAAAGAACCGAATCGCTAGGTCCAGGGGTTGCTTAAAACGTCCAAAAGTTCGATACCTTACGGCATGTAATGACAAAAAGTGTCCACAGGAGGACATCTTTTTCCCTTTTCCCAACAGCGTCCAAAGCGTACTTGCTTACTGTAGTGTATAAAAACGGGTTTAAAAACGGTTCTGGTGGGTGTATTTACACGGGGAAAAGTGCCTGAATATTTGCTGGGTCTATATTACATCTTTTTCTATCAAAATAACCAGTTCTGGTTGGATATTCAGCCTGGAAATGCTCTTGGTACGAGGAAAATTTGATGATTGAATTGTAGGTGCCTGTATTAAATACGGTCCATTTCGGTTCTGAAGGGTTATTTTCAGTTGGGATTTTTTTTTATAGATAAAGGGGTGTATTATTGACATATTGGTGAAAAAATTAATTTTCAGGGACATTCTGGTGATTTCTACCACCATAAATAGTATTATAAATCATGGCTATTTGCGATAAAATTGTGCATGCATTATAATAAGGTTTAGTCGGTTCTGGTTATTGTTTTAAACTGGGAATGCTTTTAAATATGTAGGTATATGTATTGTTGATAATTCTGTGTAAAAATATTCATCCAGGGATGTTCTGGAGATATTTTATACAATAAATAGTGTCATTAACTGGAGCACTTGATTTAACATAATGCCTGTAATAGAAATGGTCCATTTCGGTTCTGGTGGATGTATTTGCACGGGGACTTTGTCATATCTCTGGGGAATTGTATAAATGACTTATTTGTGAAGAAATAAACTTTCAGGGACATTCTGGGACTATTTCCCACCATAAATAGTATCAAAAACATGCTAATTTGCGATAAACTTAGTGGTTGCATTATAAGAGGTTTGGTTCGGTTCTGGTGGGTTATTTGACCTGGGAATGGTTTCTAATGATGATGTAGATGTATTTTCTAATATTATATAAAGTTTTATCATTAGGGCATGTTCTGGGGCAGAGTTATACTATAATCAATGACCTCCAATTGACAACTAAGATTTTGCATGGTTGTTGTATTAGAACCGGTACATGTCAGTTCTGGTTACTGCTATTAACTTGAATTTTTTATATTGTGTAGGTGAAACTATTTTGCTTATTCTGTGAAAAAATGAAGACTAAGGAAGGTTCTGGGGCTATTTGACATTATAATAAAGGTCAAAAACAGGCTAATTTGCGATAAAAAAAAGGGGTTGCATTATAACCGGTCCATTTCGGTTCTGGTTGGTGTATTGACACAAAAAGGGTGTCTAATAATAATGTTACTATATTTTCTAATATAATTTAAAGTTTCATCATTAAAACATGTTCTGGGGCTTAGTTATACTATAATCAATGACCTCTATTTGGGTACTTTATTTTTGCATAGTTGTCGTATTAGAACCGGTCCATGTCGGTTCTGGTTAGTGCTATTAACTTGATTTTTTTATATTTTGTAGATGAATCTATTTGGCTCATTCTGTGTAAAAATAAAGATTAAGGGTGGTTCTGGGGCTATTTGCCACTATAATAAAGGTCAAAAACATGCTAATTTGCGATAAAAAAAGGGGTTGCATTATAACCGGTCCATTTCGGTTCTGGTTGGTGTATTGACACACAAATGGTGTCAAATGATGATGGGGGTATATTTTCTAATATACTTTAAAGTTTCATCATTATAGCATGTTCTGGGGTTTAGTTATACTATAATCAATGACCTCTATTTGGGTACTTTATTTTTGCATAGTTGTCGTATTAGAACCGGTCCATGTCGGTTCTGGTTATGGTTATTAATTTGATTTTTTTATATTGTGTAGAGGTAACTCTTCTGGTCATTCTGTGAAAAAATAAACATTATAGATGGTTCTGGAGCGAATTGCCACTATAATAAAGGTCAAAAACATGCTAATTTGCGATAAAAACAATGTCTTTATTAGAACCGGTCCATTTCGGTTCTGGTTGGTTATTTGACCCAGAAATGGTGTCTAATGATGATATAGACATATTTACTAATATACTTTAAAGTTTCATCATTATAGCATGTTCTGGGGTTTAGTTATACTATAATCAATGACCTCTATTTGGATACTTTATTTTTGCATAGTTGTCGTATTAGAACCGGTCCATGTCGGTTCTGGTTAGTGCTATTAACTTGAATTTTGTATATTGTGTAGATAACACTATTTTGCTCATTCTGTGAAAAAATAAAGATTAAAAGTGGTTCTGGGGCTATTTGCCAACATAATAAAGGTCAAAAACATGCTAATTTGCGATAAAAACAATGTCTTTATTAGAACCGGTCCATTTCGGTTCTGGTTGGTTATTTGACCCAGAAATGGTGTCTAATGATGATATAGACATATTTACTAATATACTTTAAAGTTTCATCATTAGGGCATGTTCTGGAGCTTAGTTATACTATAATCAAGGACCTCTATTTTGGAACTCTATTTTTGCAAAGTTGTCGTATTAGAACCGGTCCAGGTCGGTTCTGGAGAATGCTATTAATTTGATTTTTTTATATTGTGTAGAGGTAACTATTCTGGTCAATGTGTGAAAAAATTAAGATTAAGGATGGTTCTGGGGCGAATTGCCACTATAATAAAGGTCAAAAACATGCTAATTTGCGATAAAAACAATGTCTTTATTAGAACCGGTCCATTTCGGTTCTGGTTAGTGTTTTGACACAAAATTGGTGTCTAATGATAATGTTAGTATATTCTCTAATATACTTTAAAGTTTTATCATTAAGGCATGTTCTGGGGCTTAGTTATACTATAATCAATGACCTCTTATTTGGTGCTCTATTTTTGCAAAGTTGTCGAATTAGAACCGGTCCAGGTCGGTTCTGGTTAATGCTATTAACTTGATTTTTTTATATTGTGTAGAAGTAACTATTTTGCTCATTCTGTGAAAAAATAAACATTATAGATGGTTCTGGGGCGAATTGCCACTGTAATAAATGTCAAAAACATGCTAATTTGCGATAAAAACAATGTCTTTATTAGAACCGGTCCATTTCGGTTCTGGTTGATATTTTTACCCAGGAATGGTGTTCAATGATGATATAGACATATTTACTAATATATTTTAAAATTTTATCATTAAGACATATTCTGGGGCTTAGTTATACCATAATCAATGACCTCTATTTTGGTACTCTATTTTTGCAAAGTTGTCGTATTAGAACCGGTCCAGGTCGGTTCTGGTTAATGCTATTAATTTGATTTTTTAATATTGTCTAGAGGTAACTATTTTGCTCATTCTGTGAAAAAATAAACATTATAGATGGTTCTGGGGCGAATTGCCACTATAATAAAGGTCAAAAACATGCTAATTTGCGATAAAAACAATGTCTTTATTAGAACCGGTCCATTTCGGTTCTGGTTAATGTTTTGACCCAGGAATGGTCTTCAATGATGATATAGACATATTTACTAATATACTTTAAAGTTTTATCATTAAGGCATGTTCTGGGGCTTAGTTATACTATAATCAATGACCTCTTATTTGGTGCTCTATTTTTGCAAAGTTGTCGAATTAGAACCGGTCCAGGTCGGTTCTGGTTAATGTTATTAATTTGATTTTTTTATATTGTGTAAAGGTAACTCTTTTGGTCATTCTGTGAAAAAATAAACATTATAGATGGTTCTGGGGCGAATTGCCACTATAATAAAGTTCAAAAACATGCTAATTTGCGATAAAAACAATGTCTTTATTAGAACCGGTCCATTTCGGTTCTGGTTGATATTTTGACCCAGGAATGGTCTTCAATGATGATATAGACATATTTACTAATATACTTTAAAGTTTTATCATTAAGGCATGTTCTGGGGCTTAGTTATACTATAATCAATGACCTCTTATTTGGTGCTCTATTTTTGCAAAGTTGTCGAATTAGAACCGGTCCAGGTCGGTTCTGGAGAATGCTATTAATTTGATTTTTTTATATTGTGTAGAGGTAACTATTCTGGTCATTGTGTGAAAAAATAAAGATTAAGGATGGTTCTGGGGCGAATTGCCACTATAATAAAGTTCAAAAACATGCTAATTTGCGATAAAAACAATGTCTTTATTAGAACCGGTCCATTTCGGTTCTGGTTGGTGTTTTGACCCAGGAATGGTGTCTAATGATGATATATATCGATTTTCTAATAAACTTTAAAGTTTTATTATTACAACATATTCTGGGGCTTAGTTATACCATAATCAATGACCTCTATCTGGGCACTCTTTTTTTGCAAAGTTGTCGAATTAGAACCGGTCCAGGTCGGTTCTGGTTAATGCTATTAATTTGATTTTTTAATATTGTGTAGATGTAACTATTTTGCTCATTCTGTGAAAAAATAAACATTATAGCTCGTTCTGGGGCTATTTGCCATCATAATAAATGTCAAAAACATGCTAAATTGCGATAAAAACAATGTCTTTATTATAACCGGTCCATTTCGGTTCTGGTTAGTGTTTTGACCCATGAATGGTGTCTAATGATGATATAGATAGATTTTCTAAAAAACTTTAAAGTTTTATCATTACAACATATTCTGGGGCTTAGTTATACTATAATCAATGACCTCTATCTGGGCACTCTTTTTTTGCAAAGTTGTCGAATTAGAACCGGTCCAGGTCGGTTCTGGTTAATGCTATTAATTTGATTTTTTAATATTGTCTAGATGTAACTATTTTGCTCATTCTGTGAAAAAATCAATATTATAGATGGTTCTGGGGCTATTTGCCATCATAATAAATGTCAAAAACATGCTAAATTGCGATAAAAACAATGTCTTTATTATAACCGGTCCATTTCGGTTCTGGTTAGTGTTTTGACCCAGGAATGGTGTTCAATGATGATATAGACATATTTACTAATATACTTTAAAGTTTAATCATTAAGACATATTGTGGGGCTTAGTTATACAATAATCAATGACCTCTATTTTGGTACTCTATTTTTGCAAAGTTGTCGTATTAGAACCGGTCCAGGTCGGTTCTGGTTAATGCTATTAATTTGATTTTTTAATATTGTCTAGATGTAACTATTTTGCTCATTCTGTGAAAAAATCAATATTATAGATGGTTCTGGGGCTATTTGCCATCATAAAAAAGGTCAAAAACATGCTAAATTGCGATAAAAACAATGTCTTTATTAGAACCGGTCCATTTCGGTTCTGGTTGGTGTTTTGACCCAGGAATGGTGTTCAATGATGATATAGACATATTTACTAATATACTTTAAAGTTTAATCATTAAGACATATTGTGGGGCTTAGTTATACAATAATCAATGACCTCTATTTTGGTACTCTATTTTTGCAAAGTTGTCGTATTAGAACCGGTCCATGTCGGTTCTGGTTGATACTATTAACTTGATTTTTTAATATTGTGTAGAGGAATATATTTTGCTCATTCTGTGAAAAAATAAAGATTATAGCTCGTTCTGGGGCTATTTGCCACCATAATTAGTTTCAAAAACATGCTAATTTGCGATAAAAACAATGCCTGTATTAGAACCGGTCCATTTCGGTTCTGGTTTGTTTTTTAACATGAAGATGGTAACCAATATTAAAAGAGATCTATAATTGACAATTCTGTATAAAAATTATCATCCAGGGATGTTCAGAAGTTGTGTTATGTCTAAATCAATGACATCAACATTGGACACTTTAACATCACATATTTTGTCTTAATAAAAGGCTAAATCGGTTCTGTATGTTTATTTTATACACAAATAGTTTCATATGACTTGGTAAATGTATATTTAACTATTCTGTTTAAAAATAAGGATCCAGGATGGTTCTGTTCAAAATAGTGGCCCAAAACATGCATATTCACATACAATGTATTTAATTCAACCTCCAGAAATGGTTAAAGTGTATTAAAATAGAGTTCCATAAATGCTGAAATTGTATTAAAATAGACCTCCATAAATGGTGAAAATGTATTAAAATAGACCTCCATAAATGGGTAAAGTGTATAAAAATGGTCCTCCATAAATTCTTAAAATGTATTAAAATAGACCTCCAGAAATCACCAAAATGTATAAAATAGGACCTCCATAAAACGTAAAAGTGTATAAAAATAGACTTCCATGGAAAAATAGACCTCCAGAAATGCTCAAAATGTATAAAATAGGACCTCCATAAAACGTAAAAGTGTATTTAATTCGACTTCCATGGAAGAAAAAACCTCCAGAAATGCTCAAAATGTATAAAATAGGACCTCCATAAAAGCTAAAAGTGTATTTAATTCGACTTCCATGGAAGAAAAAACCTCCAGAAATGCTCAAAATGTATAAAATAGGACCTCCATAAAAGCTAAAAGTGTATTTAATTCGACTTCCATGGAAGAAAAAAGCTCCAGAAATCACCAAAATGTATAAAATAGGACCTCCATAAAACGCAAAAGTGTATTTAATTCGACTTCCATGGAAGAAAAAAGCTCCAGGAATCACCAAAATGTATAAAATAGGACCTCCATAAAACGCAAAAGTGTATTTAATTCGACTTCCATGGAAGAAAAAAGCTCCAGGAATCACCAAAATGTATAAAATAGGACCTCCATAAAACGCAAAAGTGTATTTAATTCGACTTCCATGGAAGAAAAAAGCTCCAGGAATCACCAAAATGTATAAAATAGGACCTCCATAAAACGCAAAAGTGTATTTAATTCGACTTCCATGGAAGAAAAAACCTCCAGAAATGCTCAAAATGTATAAAATAGGACCTCCATAAAACGCAAAAGTGTATTTAATTCGACTTCCATGGAAGAAAAAACCTCCAGGAATCACCAAAATGTATAAAATAGGACCTCCATAAAACGCAAAAGTGTATTTAATTCGACTTCCATGGAAGAAAAAAGCTCCAGGAATCACCAAAATGTATAAAATAGGACCTCCATAAAACGCAAAAGTGTATTTAATTCGACTTCCATGGAAGAAAAAACCTCCAGGAATCACCAAAATGTATAAAATAGGACCTCCATAAAACGCAAAAGTGTATTTAATTCGACTTCCATGGAAGAAAAAAGCTCCAGGAATCACCAAAATGTATAAAATAGGACCTCCATAAAACGCAAAAGTGTATTTAATTCGACTTCCATGGAAGAAAAAAGCTCCAGGAATCACCAAAATGTATAAAATAGGACCTCCATAAAACGCAAAAGTGTATTTAATTCGACTTCCATGGAAGAAAAAAGCTCCAGAAATCACCAAAATGTATAAAATAGGACCTCCATAAAACGCAAAAGTGTATTTAATTCGACTTCCATGGAAGAAAAAAGCTCCAGAAATCACCAAAATGTATAAAATAGGACCTCCATAAAACGCAAAAGTGTATTTAATTCGACTTCCATGGAAGAAAAAACCTCCAGAAATGCTCAAAATGTATAAAATAGGACCTCCATAAAACGCAAAAGTGTATTTAATTCGACTTCCATGGAAGAAAAAAGCTCCAGGAATCACCAAAATGTATAAAATAGGACCTCCATAAAACGCAAAAGTGTATTTAATTCGACTTCCATGGAAGAAAAAAGCTCCAGAAATCACCAAAATGTATAAAATAGGACCTCCATAAAACGCAAAAGTGTATTTAATTCGACTTCCATGGAAGAAAAAAGCTCCAGAAATCACCAAAATGTATAAAATAGGACCTCCATAAAACGCAAAAGTGTATTTAATTCGACTTCCATGGAAGAAAAAAGCTCCAGAAATCACCAAAATGTATAAAATAGGACCTCCATAAAACGCAAAAGTGTATTTAATTCGACTTCCATGGAAGAAAAAAGCTCCAGGAATCACCAAAATGTATAAAATAGGACCTCCATAAAACGCAAAAGTGTATTTAATTCGACTTCCATGGAAGAAAAAAGCTCCAGAAATCACCAAAATGTATAAAATAGGACCTCCATAAAACGCAAAAGTGTATTTAATTCGACTTCCATGGAAGAATAGACCTCCAGAAATCACCAAAATGTATAAAATAGGACCTCCATAAAACGCAAAAGTGTATTTAATTCGACTTCCATGGAAGAAAAAAGCTCCAGAAATCACCAAAATGTATAAAATAGGACCTCCATAAAACGCAAAAGTGTATTTAATTCGACTTCCATGGAAGAAAAAAGCTCCAGAAATCACCAAAATGTATAAAATAGGACCTCCATAAAACGCAAAAGTGTATTTAATTCGACTTCCATGGAAGAAAAAACCTCCAGAAATGCTCAAAATGTATAAAATAGGACCTCCATAAAACGCAAAAGTGTATTTAATTCGACTTCCATGGAAGAAAAAAGCTCCAGGAATCACCAAAATGTATAAAATAGGACCTCCATAAAACGCAAAAGTGTATTTAATTCGACTTCCATGGAAGAAAAAAGCTCCAGAAATCACCAAAATGT